>NC_088270.1:6587500-6589651 GCF_036013445.1 Caloenas nicobarica | reverse complement strand
TTTTCCTTTTAATTCTTTCTATCTTCTCTTTATTTTCTTTTCTTTTCTTTAACTTTTTCATTCCTTTCCTTCCTTTTATTTTCTTTTCTTTCCTTTCCTTCCCTTTTATTTTCTTTTCTTTCCTTTCTTCCTTCTTTCTTTCTTTTCTTTTCTTTTCTCTTTCTTTCTTTCTTTTCTTTTTCTTTCTTTCTTTTCTTTTCTTCTTTTCTTCCTTTCTTTCCTTTTCCTTTCTTTCCTTTCCTTTCCCTTTCCCTTTCTTTCCTTTCCTGTCTTTATTTTCTTTCCTTTTCTTCTGTTTTCTTTTTATTTTCTTTCCTTTCCTTTCCTCTCCTTTCCTTTATTTTACTTTTCCTTCCTTTCCTTTCTTTTCTTTTGTTTTCTTTTCTTTACTTTACTTTTCTTCTATTTTCTTTTCTTTTCTTTACTTTCATTTCTTTCCTTCCTTTTATTTCCTTTTCTTCTCTTTTCTTTTCTTTCCTTTCCTTTCCTTTCCTTTCCTTTCCTTTCCTTTCCTTTCCTTTCCTTTCCTTTCCTTTCCTTTCCTTTCCTTTCTTTTCCTTTCTTTCCTTTTCTTTCTTTTCTTTTCTTTACTTTACTTTCTTTCCTTTCTTTTCCTTTTCTTCTCTTTCTTGTCTTTTCTTCCTTTCCTTTCCTTTCCTTTACTTTACTTTACTTTACTTTTCTTTCCTTTCCTTTCCTTTTTCTTTTCTTTTCTTTCCTTTACTTCCTTTTCCTTTCCTTTTCTTCTTTTCTTTTCTTTTCTTTTCTTTACTTTTCTTTACTTTCTTCTATTTTCTTTTCTTTTATTTACTTTCATTTCCTTTCCTTTCCTTTCCTTTCCTTTCCTTTCTTTTCTTTTCTTTCCTTTCCTTTCCTTTCCTTTTCCTTACCTTTTCTTTTCTTTCCTTCCTTTCCTTTCCTTTCCTTTCCTTTTCTTTTCTTTTCTTCCCTTTTCTTTCTTTCCTTTCCTTTCCTTTCCTTTCCTTTTCCTTTCCTTTCCTTTCCTAACTTACTTTGCCTTCGACTTTGCTGATGCTTTGCTTTCCTTTCCTCTCCTTTCCTTTCCTTCTCCTTCCTTCCTTCCCTTTCCTTCCCTTTCCTTTCTTTCTTTCTTTTCTTTTCTTTTCTTTTCTTTTCTTTCTTTTCCTTTCTTTTCTTTTCTTTCTTTCTTTCTTTCTTCCCTTTTTTTCCTTTCTTTTCCTTTCCTTCCCTTCCCTTTCCTTTCCTTTTCCTTTCTTGACTTTCTTTTCTTTTCTTTTTCTTTTCTTTTCTTTTCTTTTCTTTTCTTTTCTTTTCTTTTTTTTCTTTTATTCTCTTCTCTTCTCTTTTCTTTTCCTTTCCTTTCCTTTCCTTTCCTTTCCTTTCCCTTCCTTTCCTTTCTTGACTTTTCTTTTCTTTTCTTTTCTTTTCTTTTCTTTTCTTTTCTTTTCTTTTCTTTTCTTTTCTTTTCTTTTCTTTTCATTTCCTTCCCTTTCCTTTCCTTTCCTTTGCCTTTCTTTTCTTTTCTTTTCATTTCTTTGTTTTCTTTCTTTTCTTTACTTTTCTTTCCTTTACTTACTTTACTTTACTTTTCTTTCCTTTACTTTCCTTTCTTTTCTTTCTTTTCTTTTATTGTCTTTCCTTTCCTTTGCATTCCTTTGACTTCCTTTCTTTGCTGTGCTTTGCTTTCCTTTCCTTTCCTTTCCTTTTCCTTTCCTTTCCTTTCCTTTCCTTTTCCTTTCTTTTCTTTCCTTTTCTTTTATTTTCCTTTTTTTTTTCTTTTCTTTTTCATTTCTTTTCTTTTATGTTCTTTTCTTTTTCTTTCCTTTCCTTTTCTTTTCTTTTCTTTTCCTTTCTTTCCTTTCCTTTCCTTTTATTTTCTTTTCATTCCTTTCCTTTCCTTTCCTTTCCTTTCCTTTCCTCTCCATTTCCTTTCTTTTCCTTTCCTTTTCCTTTCTTTCCTTTTGCTTTCTTTTCTTTTCTTTCTTTCTTTCCTTTTCTTTTAATTTCATTCCTTTTCTTTTCTGTTTTTTTCCTTTCTTTTCTTTTATGTTCTGTTCTTTTCTTTTCTATTCTTTTGTTTTGTTTTCTTTTCCTTCCTTTCCTTTTCTTTTCCTTTTCCTTTCCTTTTCCTTTCCTTTTCCTTTTCCTTTCCTTTCCTTTCTTTTCCTT